>NC_056743.1:377275387-377287887 GCF_019279795.1 Protopterus annectens
GGCCCTCCCTTGTTCTTGGAAGAAGGAGCAGGGAATACTTCTCTGTGTAGCCAGGCTGGAATGCCTGCTCCTAAGAAGGTTTTGCATGTCAAAAGTAGATCTGTTTGTTCTGAAATTCCTAGTAAAAGGAAGTAAAAACTTGGACATATGTCATTTACTGTCATGTTTTTTCAGACAGAAGTGTCTTACTAGACTTATCTTAGGGTTTAGTTCAAACTCTTTACCCTTCAGGTTCTAATGTTTCTGGCAAAAGAAAAAATTGAGTAATTTTCATGGGAGATTCAAGTTTTTTTCACCTCATAATAATTGTGAAGGAACAACTTCTGTTTTTTCTCCTCGGATTTCTGATTCTGATTTTTGAGGAAAGTTTGGCTTCTTGACAGTGCCTTGGAAATATTTCTTTTTCCAAAGTGTTTCCAGAATTAATTATTTGTTTCAATGAGAACATTGTGAACTTCTACTGCTTCTCAAAATATTATGATGTACTTCAGTTGGAATTTCTTGAGCCAATTCTAGTTCTAGAATTGGAAGATGTATTTATAACAGCCTGTAACTTGCTTGGCAGCTAGCATACTACCCTTATTAATGCAGATTTTGTAAGGTTCCTCAGTTTTGCATGTTTTTATAGTCTAACCCCAGTTGAGACCCAACACTGGTAACCCAGCTGCTGCTGAACATCTGGTTAATGCCAGTCTCTCCACTTTTGACAAGGATTTGAAAGCTTTTGGTAGATTTGGGAAAACGTGTGTTTTTTTGCTACACTTACTTTTACAGTTCTCAGTTGTCAAGCTTATATCTTAAAGTTTATGCTTGCTTGCTTGCTTCTGAGAGTATGAGTAATATTATGGTATCTCTTGCTTCATGTTGGGAAAAGTATTTTTGTTTAATCGTATTGCTTCTGTCTTTCACGTGTCTACCCACTATTTGAAATGTGCTCATGATTTGACGGATGTCACCTCAGGACTGATGTTACTTTTTTTTTTTTTTTTTTGCCAACAAACTCCTTTATTAAATTTTCACATATGACAAGCATAAGCAATCTTATATTTATATAAATGAGAGAGAGAGACAACATGACACCATTTTAGTTGCAAAAAGTATACATCACAGACACCATTGAAACATTAATATCCATTAATTGTCAGGTAAGCATTGTATGGCTTTTTCAAATCCTGCCTGTTAAACCACGCTCCTGCTCTGAATATATTGTTGAAACGAAAACTGGCACAGAGAGAAACAAACTGATACCAAGAACACTCTCTGTATGCTGGAAAAACAAGGAAATCACTCGAGTGATGAAAACACAATATGTTAAGTTGTCTATCTCGCCTTCGTTCTTGCTGGATGGGTTCGGAGCCGATCCTCGGCTCCGACTCGGCCACTCTAAAAGCTCGAGAGTTGGTTCCACCGGCTCGAGGCTCCCCCTATATCCCACAATGCTAGGCGTGAGTTACCCCAGATCTCGTTTGCCGCTACAGCGATCGAAGTGTGTTTTCTACCGGCTCCAGGTTAGTGAAAGTTAGACTAGTTTAAATTCTTTAACTTAGACTAGTTTAGTGTAATTTTCTTCCCCACTTAGTGTAGTGGACTTACTTATCCATAGATCTCACTCCTCCAGGTCATCGAGGCTCTCAGATCACGACCTCAAGAGGGTAGTGAGTAGACTTTTGAAGTCCGAGGTACTGGCCCAAATGCTCCAGAGTCCGACTCATCAGTCGATGCCTCAGCTTGTTCCAATTAATATTCCTCCTCCGACTCCTTTGAGCTCGGAGCCGGGGCGTCTCGGAACCGAGACTGTGGTAGCGTCGGAGCCGATACATTTGTCTTCGGCTCCGTCGTCGGCTCTGATTTCTTCCTTTGAAGAATCTCGGCGCCGAGCTTCCCTCGTCGGCTCCGAGGGGGTGAGTGGCATCGGACCCTTGTCCGACCCCCCTCTCCCTCTCGGTGCTTCGGCGCTGGTGAGTTCGGCTCCGACATCGGCCTCGGAGCCATCTCTGTCGGTGCCGAGGGAGGTTCTCAGCTTCTCGGAGCGGGGACCTCTGGCTCTGCCTGACGGTGGTGCATTCGAGGTCATGCGGAGTGTGTTGGAACCTTGTTCGACTCCACAGTCGGCTCCGTCCGCCCCTCCCACTTCGGTGCCTTTGGTTATGTCGACTCACTCCCTCATCCCAGACCGCAGAGAGCAAGCTCCTCAAGAATCCCCTGTGGGATCTCATCCTCTTCGAGGCCTCTCCTGAATTGGCAGGGGAGCCCCCTAGGAAGAGAAAGTGTAAGAGGAAGCACTTAGACTCACCTGAGTCTGTCACCTCTGACACAGATTTAGAGGATTCGAGGGTTCCCACGTTCCCCTTCTGAAGATGTCTCTTTCGCAGACATTCTAGAGATCCTGAAACAGAGGGAAATTGGCCAGCCCTTAACCCTTCGGAGGATGAATCTGTGTATCTTGAGGCGTTTGGCTCTCGCCCTTCCACCTCCTGGGTGTCCCCCTTTGATCCCCTCATGCAGGTGGTTGCAAAGAAGGCCTGGACGGCTCCTGATTCAGTGGACCCTACCCCCAGGAGACCCTCCAAATTTATAACAGCACCAACTGACAAGCAATTTCTCACAAAGGTGTTTCTGTGGATGCTATGGTGGTAGCTGCTGCCACCAAGAAGGAACTAGCTGATCCTTCGGTGCCTGTCCATCCACCTAACAAGGAATCCAGGTCTATGGACAGGTACGGGAAGCGGATGTTCTCGTCAGCGACCTTTGCAATGCGTTCGCTGAACTACCTATGCCATTTTACTCGTCTTCAAAGGGACTTGATCAAGGAAGCGAGTGATATGTTGAAGGATCCTACAGCTGCGGGTTTTCAGGACAAGATGAACACTCAGCTGGTTACCCTGAACTCCATAGCTAACTCCTCCATGCGCCTCCTTTCTTATGCGGCTGATGGAGCGAGCAGGGCCGCAGGGACAGGTGTGGCCTTACGCAGGCACGCCTGGATGCGGTTATGCAACTTTGCGGACCCCTTTAAAACGTCTTTCACTAATTCCCGTTTGATGGATCATCTCTTTTTGGTCCTCAAGTGAAAGAAACCTTGACTAGGTGCGAGACAGATGGCAAGACTCTTTCTGCCGTCGGAGTCCGTTTTCCACCTCCTTCTAGGCCTTACCCCAAAGGCCAGAAAAGTGGGAAAATGTGGTTGCGTAAACAATCTCAAGGGACTTCGCCTGACGACAAAGTCGGTTCCCGCCAGAGGCAGAGGGGAACAACAATGGTAGACGATAAGCCCTAGAGGCAGGGGGTCCGCAGAACCAGGGCAATCGGGAAGTCTTCTCTGATAAGCCCTTTCAGCATCGCTGAGGTGTTGCCCGACTGCCTCGCGCCGGAGGCAGCCGGGGGAAGATAGTCACTGTACCCAAAAGCCTGGCTATCCCTGACTCAAGACAAATGGGTACAGTCCATCATTTCCGAGGGCTATTCCATTCCCTTCTTTCGCATTCCAAACCAATCAAAAAAATCCCTTCCAGATGTTCCACCCGCTCAAAAGGATCTTGCAGCTTTGGAAATTTCAAAGCTGCTTGCAAAAAGAGCAATTCAGCCAGTTCCAGCAGACCAGCAAGGATCCGGAATCTACTCCAGGTTCTTTTTAGTTCCAAAGAAAACAGGGGACTGGAGACCAATTTTGGATCTCAGTATCTTGAACAAGTCAGTCAAGAAAACAAGATTTCGGATGGTCACGCTGCAGTCCATCCTTCCCCTTTTGGGAAACGGAAACTGGATGTGCTCTATAGATTTTCAGGATGCGTACTATCACATAAAAATGAAAAGACGCTCCAGAAGATTCCTCCGCTTCAGGCTGGGAACCAGTCATTTTCAATTCAGGGCCCTGCCCTTTGGTCTCACCACTGCCCCCCGGGTGTTTACCAAATGCATGGCAGTGGTAGCTTCTCACCTGAGACGACAAGGATTCCAGGTGTTTCCATATTTGGACGACTGGCTCCTTACAGCCCCCACCAAGCATCTTCTTCTAATGGCCAGGGACTACACCTTTCGCACTTGTCGAAATTTAGGCATTTCAATAAATTTCGAAAAGTCTGTATTGTCGCCTTGTCGTACTATTACCTTCATAGGCGCAAATCTAGACACAATCAACATGTCTGCGAGACTAACCGATCAGAGAATAACAGACATACACAAAATGGTCTCGCTCCTCTTCAGCAGCAACAGAATCAAAGCCAGGTTAGTTCTGAAAGTGTTGGGGATTATGGCGGCTGCCATACCTCTGCTTCCATTAGCCAGATTCCACATGAGAATCCTTCAATGGATGCTCTTCACGCAATGGTCGTACCAGCAACTTCCAATGTCTCACACCATTATAATCACGCAAACATGCAGAAATCATCTTCTGTGGTGGATGTCTTCCCTCAGCTCTTATTGGGAAGACCCTTTGTTCCTTCCCCTCCGGTTGCTACTCTGACAACGGACGCCTCCCTGATCGGGTGGGGGGGGCATTATCAGGGCAGAACTGTCCAGGGCACATGGCAACCAGACGAATGCCACTTGCACATAAATGTTCTAGAGATGAGAGCAGTGCTTTTAGCGTTGCAAGCCCTTCAAGACTCTCTTCCCTTGGGAACGATAGCAATCCAGACGGACAATATGTCCGTAGTGTGGTACATCAACAAACAAGGCGGAACCAGGTCCTACCCCCTGTGTCGAGAAGCACTCAGACTGTGGCAATGGGCGATTTCTTCTCAGCGTTTTCTGATAGCAACGCACATCCCCGGGAAGTCCAATCAAATCGCGGACAAGTTGAGCAGAGCTATCCTCAAGTGGATAGACAAGTGGTCTCTGAAAGACTCTGTTGTGAGAGAAATTTTTCTCAAGTGGGGCCAGCCTTGCTGCGACCTTTTTGCTACTCCCCAAAACAGCAAGTGCAGAGATTTTTTCACCCTATTCCCGTTACCAGGCCAACCCAGCAGAGACGCTCTAGTCCAAGTTTGGCCCCGGGGACTTCTGTATGCATTTCCCCCCTTCCCACTAATCTCTCAAGTAATACAGAAAGCTATCGCTCAGAAGGCTTCATTGATCCTCATTGCTCCGTACTGGCCTCGACAGGTTTGGTTCCCCTTTCTACATCAGTTTTTGTTGGAGCGACCTTGGCATCTGGACCTAGTTCCAGATCTTTTGATCCATCAGTCGGGTCAGTTTCATCGCTCCCTTCCCTCTCTGAACCTCACTGCTTGGTTCCTCCAATTCCAACTTTAGCCAGGCTTCCTCAGATATCTCACTCTGTTCGAGATATTTTGATAGCTTCCCATAAATCTTCCACTCGAAAGATTTATTTGAGTAAGTGGAAACGTTTCGCCTATTGGGCTCAAGGAAGGGACATAGATCCTTTCACTGCTTCCATCCAAATGGTCCTTGATTTTCTAGCTGAACTCTTCCATGCAGGTTCATCTCCTTCTACTCTTAAAGTTCAATTGGCAGCTATTTCTAACTTTCATGTGGGCATTTCAGATTCTGCCATCATGTCCCACAAGCTTTGCAAAGCCTTTTTGAAGGGAGTTTTTCTACTCAGACCTCCGGTAAGAAATCCTCCTCCTCCTTGGGACCTAAATTTAGTTCTCAGTTCTTTAATTCTCTCTCCTTTCGAACCTGCATCCTCCTGTTCTTTAAAATTACTATCATGGAAGACTCTCTTTCTAGTAGCTATTACTTCAGCTAGAAGAGTTTCAGAACTTCATGCACTCAGCTGTCGACCTCCTTATCTGTTGTTCCATAAGGACAGAGTATCCTTACGAACCAACCCGTCCTTTTTACCTAAAATAGCCTCCATGGCTAACCTAAATCAAAGCATTGACCTCCCGGTGTTTTTTCCAGAATATTCTAACAGATCTGAACAAAGATTGCATTGGCTAGATGTTCATCGTCAGTTAAGGTACTATTTGGATAGAACAAAACAATTCAGAAAATCTGACCAGCTGTTCGTCTCTTATGCAGAAGGCAGAAAGGGACTTTCAGTTTCAAAGGTATCATTATCCAGATGGCTAACATCTCTGATTTCCCTTGTTTATGAAATTAGACACCAAAAGCTGCCTAGCAAACCTAAAGCCCATTCTACCAGAGCCTTGGCTACTTCTATAGCCTTCCAAGATAGACTGCCTATTGACACCATTTGTGCAGCGGCTACTTGGGCTACTCCTCACACTTTCATTTCTCATTATAAGTTGGATTTAGCCTCTAGACATAGAGCTAACTTTGGTTCCACTGTTCTCAAGAGTCTGTTCCGTTAGGCCACCGGGACAAGGTGCTAGGGACGGTCCCATCCAGCAAGAACGGCGAGATAGACAACTTAACATATAGAAGTTATGTTCTTACCATAACGTTCCATGTTAGTTGTCTTCTTCTCGCCTTCTTCTTGCGTCCCACCCTCCTTCCCCCTGGCCTGGACAGACCTAGAGGAGTTTTGATTGTGACCTCTCTTTCTACCACCTCTTTACTTTAGGTATATGCTTTGCTGTGCATATTTCCTGGATCAGGATGTAGGTCACCCTTCTCTTCTCCCTTGTTTATAGAGGTGGACTTTGTTACTAGTTATTTTACTACTATTATAGGCAGTGCCTAGCTTACAAACGAGATCTGAGGTAACTCACGCCTAGCATTGTGGGATATAGGGGGAGCCTCGAGCCGGTGGAACCAACTCTCGAGCTTTTAGAGTGGCCGAGTCAGAGCCGAGGATCGGCTCCGAACCCATCCAGCAAGAAGAAGGCGAGAAGAAGACAACTAACATGGAACGTTATGGTAAGAACATAACTTCTATTTTTTCCACAATGTGATAAAAACTCCACAGCATTAGCAGCATATACAAAATAAAATGTATACTCCACAGTAACACAATATCCACAGTCAAGCGCTTTCGTCCATCCGGACATCAGAATTGTGAAAATATATGAAAATTCTCTGTTTAAAAAGGCATCAACCAATCACAATAAAATTTAAATAAATTATGCAAATAACATTTTTTTAAAAATACATACTTTAAAACACTCTGATTTTGTTATATGTGTACACATTAGTGCTGAAGTTAATATACCTTAAAATCACAATTTTTGTGCCCTATATTTTAATTTGGGATTAAGAGAGATAAAGTCATTTAAACCTGGTGTAACATTAGAATTATAACATAGCTGCCATTTCATTTCAGCTCTTTCCAAGTCATTCTTTCAATCTCCACCCCTTATATCCTTTGGCACAACTTCCAGAATTCCAGAACGAAAAGTGTGATTAGGGTTGGTTTTAATATGCCTATATAACCCATTATTTTCATCCTGTTTTCTAATATCATAGAGGTGCTTGTATATCCTCTTTTTCGGCATCCTCTCAGTTTTACCTATGTAAAAATGGAAACGAGTCTGGCAAACAGCAATATACACCACCCCATTTGTGTTACAGTTATCCTTTGTCAACTTAATTTCAAAACTAGTCCCTTCAGTGTGAACTACTGGGGATGTCATAATGTGCCTGCAATATTCACAGGCACCACATTTCATCGTACCTTTTGTACTTGTAAAATGTTTAGAAATAGAATGTTCTAATAAAAATTTCATATTATTGTTGGTTCTAAATACAAATGTTGGTTCTGGTCCAAGAATTTCTTCCATCTCTTTATTTCCTTTAAACAGAAACCATTTTTTCCTTAAAATAGATTTTATCTTGTTACTGTTTTCGCAATAAGTTATAACCATTGACTGGGTAAAATCCAGGGGCCGCCTGTGCTATTGGACTGCCGGACTGCAACCCCCCCCCCCAGCTGTAAAACATAAAGAAATTAGAAAATAAAAGAAAGAGAAAAAAAAATTCAAAATTTGCGGACTTCGCGCATGCGCACTAGTCCGGACTGCTGCTGAGACAGCCTGGAGCATGCGCAGACTATTTCAGTAGCAGTCCGGACTGGGAAACATGTTAGAGCAAGATCCCAGAAGTCTGTGCAGTACAACTGCAATATACTGTCCTGGAAACTCACCGGGAAACCTCATCGGAGTCGGACTGTAACGTCAGCAGTCTGGAGTTTGCTGCAGTCTCGTCGGGAAGATCTCGCGATTCGGAGCTGGACGGGTGGGGTCTTGTGTGGATTTGTGTTTGCAGCTACAGTGGATTTAAGAGGGATTTATTTGCTTGCTTGCAGCTGCGAGATCGGCCTACGACAGGTAAGGGTGTGTGTGTGAAAATGCCCCAGTTGCTATATACTGGTGGCTAAGACTCATGGTGGTGTGATAGGGAATACGTCAGGCTTGAACCTTGTACCTTGTATGCAGATGTTAAAGACCTGAATTCCCTACCCACCACCATTTGTAAAACATTGCAGATTTTTGCCTCATATTTGATCTGATCTGTTCCTCATAATATCTGTGGTTTCTAAATGTTGCAATGCTTGATATTTGATGGTGCAGTGGTAGCATTGTTGCCTCACAGCTGCAGGTTCTCAGGTTTGATTCTTGGCTGGGGTGCCTTCTTTGTGGGGTCTGCATCTTCTCCCTGTGTTTGTGTGGGTTTGCTTTTGTTTCCTCCCATGTTACAAAGACATGTCTGCATTATTTCTTCATGGGCCTCTGCTGAAAATTGTTTTTTTGTTGCTAAATAAAATTGACAGGCATTTGAATTTCAGACTTCAGGTATCTGAATGTTTAATTCCTTACATATTTGATGGTGCAGTGGTAGCATTGTTGCCTCACAGCTATAGGTTTTCTGGTTTGATTCTTGGCTGGGGTGCCTTCTGTGTGGAGTCTGCATCTTATCCCTGTGTTTGTATGGATTTGCTCTGGTGTACTGCCATTTTACAAAGACGTGTCTGCAGTATTTCTCCCTGGGTCTCTGCTGAAAATTGTTTTTGTTCCGTCAGAAGTAAAATTGACAGGCATTTGAATTTCAGACTTCATATTCTTCAGAAAATACATAATAACACAACCTAAGTTTATAAGGTGAATATTTGAAATTTGTCCTTATTCTTGGGACTGTATTACCCCATTATTGGCTTTGTCCAGGTGTTTTGTGCTATGAGGTTGACAGCTATGGTGAGAACTGAATTCATTAAATGATAGCCATTTAAGTTTCAGTCTTCCGCTCTTTCACAAAGCAGCTGATTTGGCGTAGTGGTATGTTGCTCTGACCGTTTTGCACAGGGACCTTGGCAGTAAAATGTATGGTGGTAACACAACATTTTTCTTTCACAAAGTAGGTGATTTGGCATAGTGGTATGTTGCTCTGACTCTTTTGCACAGGGAACTTGGCAGTAAAAAGTATGGTGGTAACACAGCATTTTATTATAGCAACTTTCCAAGATTATACAAGCAATGTTTAATGTGTCCCTGGTTTTGGGGCTTTTGACCACCCCCAATATATTTGGCTTTTTCCAGATTTCTTCTGCTGCGAAATTGAGATGCAGTTGAGTATTGTGTAGATTTTACAAGGAGCTGAGAGCTGCAGGGGAAGAGAAGTTTAGTGCTGCTTATGCTAAGTCAGCTTGCATTGTTAATAGCACAACAGGTTGTGTACTTGCTTTTGATGCAGAAGGTTGTTGGTTCTACTCCCACAAGGGGTGAATGCTGCCGTACTGAAAAAGTTAAGATACTAACTATGAGCATGTTATCAGTTTGCCATCCATTTCCTATTGCAATATTACTAGCTTATCATTTTTAATGTAATATAGGCAATTTATTCCTCAGGGGCATCAGACACTTTATTTTTCGACGAAACCATGAAATATAAAGGTGTTTGCTAGCAGCAACCTCTTCATTAGTTACAGATTTATTTAATGTGGAATTATTTAGATGACTTTTTTACTTCAGAGATTGTGCATATTTACTAATAATGGTGGAATGTAGAATTGTGTATATTTACTGATAATGGTGGACTGTAGAATTGTGCATATGTACTGATAATGGTGGACTGTAGAATTGTGCATATTTACTGATAATGGTGGACTGTAGAATTGTGCATATTTACTGATAATGGTGGACTGTAGAAGTTTGAGTAGACTTTTATGATGGAAATGTTCTGAACTGGGCAGTTTTGTCATTATGGGTGCATGCATTTTGTTTCATTGTTTACTGGAAAGATGTTCATAATTGGGCAGTTTTGTTATTATTGATGCATGCGTTTTGTTTCATAGTTTACTGGAAAAATGTTCAAAACAATAGGAAGGTGCATCAAAGAGCACATGTATGTTTCATATGTAAGGAGCCTATGATTTGAAAACAGCCCAGAATTAATCTTTTATCTTTCACTGGTAAAATGTATTTTCTTTGAATGTGGGTTTCAATGCTGTTTCAATGAATGTGAGTTTCAAGGGCAGAGAAGTTTTAATGCTAAGTTTGTTTAGCAGATGTCTTATTGTTTGTGCTATAAAATGCAAAATAAAACTTTCAAATGAAGTCCAAATCATCATAGAAGTAAATCTGTATGCACATTAGTGTGTATGGTAAATGGAGTGAAATAGCCAAGTAATGGATCATTGGAATGGCTGCAGGGGGAGGCTCTATTCGACCATGATTTTGTGAGGGGGAAGGGCGGCAAACTTAGACAGCCCCAGCTGAACTATACCTCCCAACTGTCCAGATTTTCAAAGAATTAATAGATTTTTGCTTCTTATTTTTGGTTTGTTCCTCATAAAATTTGTGGTTTTCTGGCAAATCATTTAGGAATTAAGTCACTAAATAATGACACACTAGTTTCAGACTTCATAACCTTCAGAAAAATGCATGCTAAAGGGTAAGACCTGTTGTTCTATCAACTGTCTCAGTTTATACAAGAGCAATTTTTAGTACTGTTTATATGTTCCCCCAATATATTTGGCCTTGTCCAGATTTATTGCATTAACAGGTTGAGAGGTACATGCAAATAAATTGCTTTATAGAATTAGGCATAGCCACACCTCTCAACTGTCCCTGATTTTGGCTCAAAATGTTGCTCTTCCCCCTAATAATCCCTGCGCAAAATAGCAATTTTGGAAGAAAACATGGAGGATTTACAATTAAGAAATAACTGTAATAATCGGAGTTATAGATTACTTTTATTTCAGAAATGCACATAGATTCTTTTATTTTGTCAGCTGCTCAAGTTAGCAGTACTGATATTAAAATGTCCCTTCTTTGACAGGTTCCCAGCTGTATTGTGTGGCTATTTTATATTTTTACATCACATTTTTGGTCCATTTTTCATAAAATTGTGTTTTTTTGGCAAATTAGTGACAAATCATTAAAGACTGAAGTTAGAAAATAATGACAGACATTTGAGTTTCAGATTTCATACCATTCAGAAAAATTCATACTAATGCAAGACTTATTCTATTATCTTTCTAAGTTTATAAGAGCAATATTTAAAAAAATGTCCTTATTTTTGGGCCTTTGTCCCACTTCTTTGTATGGCTTTGTCCAAATTTCTTGCTCTGAAGTTGAGAGGTATGACAAATGTGTCAGGGCCATCACAGTCAGCCAGAGACATTTCAAATTGTGACATACTTGTTGCACCCCACTCCCCCATGTAGTGACTCTGGATGTGTCGAAGCTAGGCAAGGAGTAGTTATGCAGTGTAAATGTGCAGAGTTATCCCCCCCATCCAAGGTAGACACAAGTACTAGAGTGGCTTTTCATCTGTCCTTGATTTTTCAGAATGGTCTGGTTTCTGTCATATTTTTTGTACTGTTGATTTATGCATATTACTCAAAGTGCCTGTTGCTCTGTGTTTAAGTAGCAATACTTTAATGACCATCAGGGAAGCTTGGCTGAGATCGTAAGATGCAAGTAAGCTTTAATAAGCATACTGTTAAAGAATTTCCAACATTGAAAGCCTTTCTGTTGTTGCCATGTAGAGAATACTTAACTAGATAATGTATAAGCCTTGGGTATTGAAATGCATATGACAGTATTTGTAATAAAGGACAGGATTACATTATTTTAAGAAGCTCATTACACTTGGAGACTTCCAGTGATCTCTGCAGGCTTTACCCGTAAACTAAACAGAATGCCAATCGTGTGGTCCATAACCTGTACAGTAATCCTTTTAAGCAATGTATCTTGAGCTTATTTCTTGTTTGCTTTTCATGTTTTCCCCATGAAACAAGTAGATAGTTGTCAGGCAGCAGGTCTTTTTTTGGATAAGAAATGTTTTTACAAGTGGGGGCATCAGAGATTTCAACTTTCAGCATGTTACTTGGTACTTTAATAAAGCTGAATATAAATTATAATTAGAACTGCATTGCAAGAAGCGGTTTGAGTTGAGTGCTGCTTGTTTTTCTTATACTTGATTTTGACTGGCATTCCATTAATGTATTTAAAAAGTAATTTATTTTTTCATGCCTCACAACCTTTATGTTTCCCGCTAGATATTAAGTAAGCTGTCGTGCAGCCAATGCATTGAAATATTTTTATTCTTCTACACTTCATTTTGTCTTGATTGGACTCTCATAATGACGGTTTGGCACCCAGGGCAGTGTATTTAGTTAGTTTTTGTGGTTT